>NW_019392836.1:1764773-1797209 GCF_000648675.2 Cimex lectularius | reverse complement strand
TAAGTACTTGGACTTAGCAGCATTGATTTTTTTTATATAAAGAAAACTTGTAGTCTCGCTTTCACCTTTCTACATTACCATTTTCTCATCATAAAATTGGTAAAACATGGCCTAAACTTTCATGAATGAAACGAAAGCACGCGTTGATTTTTTTTCATTCCTTCGGTTAACTAGTAAAAATAGTAAAATGATGAGTGAAATTTGATAAGATATTGCGAAGTATAGATTCTACAATCTACGTTTATTATCTTATTTATGATATAGTTGTATCTGAAAAATGTAATCTACATTTTGTTAACAAAATGACAACATACGTTTTGATTTGACAGGATAGACTAGAAAAAAACAGACTTAAAGACGTTTTCTTTTTTTTTTATCTAAACACAAAAAAGGCATTCTTAGTAAAACAAGTTTCATTAAGTACTTGGACTTAGCAGCATTGATTTTTTTATATAAAGAAAACTTGTAGTCTCGCTTTCACCTTTCTACATTACCATTTTCTCATCATAAAGTTGGTAAAACATGGTCATAGCAATTATTATTTTAAATGTGATTTGACCTTTCATGTTTTGTCTCCAGGTTCAATTGTATACACCGTGATGTTAATAAATAATAACTTGCATTTAAAAGATGAATTATTATTATGCAGGAATTCTATAGATTGCTGATAAAAGATGATAGAAAATTAGTTCCGTCAATCTAGTCAATATTATTTTCTGTTTGGTTTTGTTTGTTTGAGAACCAAGAAATGTTGACAGATGGAAATGTTTGTGATGCGATTGGTGTTATTCCACGAGGCCGTGCTGTGTTGTTGAGAACAGATTCCAAACTTTCATGAATGAAACGAAAGCACGCGTTGATTAACTGCGCCTCATCACGATGAAATGTAAACATCAAAGGTTAATTAAGGATAATTGCCAACAACGACTATCCGTAGATTTGGTGGCTTTGGTGTTGATGGCGGGGAAATGGGAATTTAATTCCGATTAGAATGTACCGACGCGGTTTTGAGAAACCGTCGGTTGGATATTTTAATTCTATCCCTTTTCTCCGGCCCTCGCTCGTCGGAAGGGAAGGAAACGGCCGAACATAAATAAACACGGAGGGTTGCTGGAACTCAAGAGAGACGGGTGAGTGAAAAAAGGGCGGGTTGACGTAAAAGCGAAATTGAACGAACTCAGGTCAGTTGTACAAGTGGGAAAAGGTTCAACAATGTCACCTTGTCCAACCAGCCCATATCCATATATAACAAAAACAATTTAAACCTATTCAGACATAACTGTTTATTCGACTACTTTAATTATTTAAACCATATCAAGACAATATGACCAATTAAAATAAACAATACAGCTACACTGAAAAGCATAAACGTGGCCACCCACTATTAATAATAACCACTTGCAACCTAACATTTTTTTGTTGTTTACTGGATATTTTTATTAAAAAAATATCAGATACAATTAAATAAAAACCCATCAAACTGTATAAAACAAATTTACCAAATTTTACAGCGGTAGATTGTCGATTACGGAAAACATTCGAAACAATGAAATGATCATCTCTCTGAGATGTGACACGATGGCGACCTGACCAATGCCTTCTTGAGTAAGGTATGGTATGGTATGGTGAAAAAGGATACTAGGAAGCGGGGTTTGCACTCCCCAGGCACTGCAGCCTTTTAGCTTATTGTACCTCCCTAGTTCCTTAATTCAGTGCAATAGACTCAATCCTTCTTCTTAGAAGTATCAGGTCATTGACTGTCGCTACTGCAATTTGATTCCCTACGTTTTTTCCGTACGTTACGTTAAATCTCCATTGAGCTGTTGCTTCGCATTCGAAGATGATATGAGTAGCTGTTTCCTCCTCCTCATTATATAATCTGCAGATGGTAACATCGCTGTATATACCTGTGTAGATGCTTTCTCAGATGCCAGTAACCGATTAGTAGTCCTACCACTCCTCTGAGTTTAGCCCTCTCCAATTGCAGCAATGTTTTTGCCAGTCTCGGTGAGGGTTGTTTCATCATAAGTTTACTATGTCTAGCACCGCTAGAGTTTATCCACTTCTCTTTTTGTTTTGTTTGGATCCATTCTGCGATGGAGGATTCTATATTTGTTTTTGTTATCCCAAGAATAGGTTCGGGGCCTATTTACGGTCTTGCTGATCTACTCTGTCTGCTTCCTCGTTACCCAAAATTATCCTGTGCTCTGGCACCCAAGATATCATCAGGCTGTTGTTTCCTCAGGTTTTGGAGATTTGGATGCATTCACTAACTAATTTTGATGTAATTCTTTTCCATGCTAATGCTTTAATGGCTGCTTGGCTATCAGATCTTATGAGGATTTTTTTGCCAGTGTAACCTCCTTTACAAGGTGCTTTTTCAGGGCACAATCATTGATGGCATGTATTTCTGCGTGAAGGACCGAAGTGTACTTCCCTAATGAGTTTGATTCCTCATGTTTTGGGCTTGTACAGAAAACGCCTGATCCGGTTCCTTCGTTTGTTTTGGAGCCATCTGTGTACCATATTATTGCATCTGATGCTCTCCTGTGTTCTTCCTCTCCTTTATAGTCCGTTGAGACTTTATAGGAGGTTGTGAAGATTGTTTCCGGGATCATATAATCAGTCCCCAGTTCTTATAATGGGTGACTAATTTTGTTGATTATGGTTGTATGCCCGAATTGTTTAGTTCCTTTCCAATTTAATTGCTTCTGGAGCCTACGTGAGCTTGTCCTAGCCTCTCCTTGTATGAATATTTCCAGTGGAGGTAGGTTTAGCAAAGTTTCTAATGCATTTGTAGCGGTTGTTCTCATTGCCCCTGTGATACCTAGGTTTGCTAGTCTTTGTATGCTGCCTACTGTTTGGGTAACTACTTTTGTTGAGCTTTGTTCCTCCAGGTTAGTGATCCGTAGGTTATTCTGGGTCTTATTACTGCCGTGTATAGCCAATAGGCCATTTTCAGTTTTAATCCCCAAGATTTGCCTAAGGTCCTTCTTGTGGTCATTCTTCTTGAGTAAAGTCCAGTAACTTGTTAGGGGTGAAAGAATCCTCAGACACTTGTTTTGGGAAGCGCCCTGACCACATACGCTTGACTCCTTCCATCTTCCAGCAATTCTATGATCCTATCCAAATCTCCTACAAACATCACGCAAAAAAATTTAAAATTTAAAAATTATACTAATTTTAAAAAAATCAACACACCCGAACGTCAGTAAGAAGCTTTACAAAAACCAACACATAAGAGATTGATTATTCAAACATTTTATTTAGAAATTGCAATTATTTGGAGAATTTAACTCTTTTAAAACGGACCAAATATTCTTGTGAGATAATCAATGGTACATTGTCTAAATAATTAAAAGTATTAATGTTTTTGTCTCTCGGGGTATGTAAATCCATAAAAAATATATTGATTAAAAGTTACTTTGCCATGGTTAAAAACGCTAAAACAAGTTTAAAAATTTAGATTTTATTTTGGTATTCTCCATTATTAGTATTTTATCATTCAGCAAAGTCAGGTAAATTACAATATAAGGGAGGGAGAGAGAAAGAGAGAAGGAGAGAGAGAGAGAGAGAGAAGGAGAGAGAGAGTGAGTGAGAGAGAGGAGAGAGTCAGATATATATATATCAACGGCCTAGGAATCGCGTAGTGGTATCAAACTTAACATAATTTTCTCATCTAGCTGTGAAAAGGGAATAACTTTGTTATTTTAAATGATAATCTCATATTTTTGTTAAAAATTCCGTCGGGCATAACTCAGAAATGGTCGACCCTATCAAAATTTTCCATTCAGTCACAGTGGCTCTAAACTCTGGAATCGAATTATCCAAGGAAAATATGGGATTCTCGCTTAAAATAAATTAATTTTTTTTAGGTTAGTGTCATTTCCCGGTGAGATGGGAAAGTTATGTTTTACATCTGTTACCACCACGCGATTCCTAGCCAAAATTAACTTAGGGTTGGTAAAAAACCATTTTTTGCTAAAGTTAAACGTTTTCGTTATAAACTCGGTGGGCCATCTTGCAGTTTGAAAAAACATACTCTTTGACGCGTCTTCCGTCGGGAAAAACTCAGAAATGATCGATCCTACTAAAATTTTCTCTTAAGTAAAGTGGCATACAATTAGCTTTAGAAACGAATTGTCTATTAAAAATATGGGATTCTCATTTAAGTTAGTGTCATTGCCCAGTGAGATGAGAAATTTATGTTAAATCTGTTACCACTACACGATTCCTAGCCAAAATTAATTTATGGTTTCGTAAAAAATCATTTTTTTTGCTAAAGTTAATCAGTTTTGAGAAGAAACCCTCCTAACCCGGCTTCGAATTGGCCACTCCCGACTCACCCATAGATTCCTACTTGAAAGAACTCCTAAACCTATATGTCCGCTCTGTAAAACTACCATCACAATATCCCACATCCTAATAGATTGTCCTTTATACACTTCTAAAAGATCCCTCCATCAGATTCCCAAAGACCTCCAATCCATACTAAGCAACAACTCAACATCAATAAACAAAATTTTTAACTTCTTAACAGACATCCAACTAATTGATAAAATCTGATATCCCATCCCCTCAACTCTTGTTTCCTTTGCTGGTTCCCCATGTTGGCGGTGTGGTGCGGCTGACTTCTGGCGACGCCCATGCGGGGCCTCGGGTGCTGGTCGGTCTTGGGCTGGATTGAGGGGTGCCTCCCCGGACTCTGAGGTCAAGGAATCTCCAGCGAGCTTAGAGGAGGTGTCGATGGTGACTAGACACCGACCCCTCCTCGATAAAGTCCTGCGCGCAATATTAAGACTAAAAGCATCAGTTGCGAGAGATCCGTGGGGTTCCGTTCTTTCTAGGCCTGGGGCTGCCACTGCGCCTGGGTCTGCGGGGGCCTCGCTCTGAGGGGGCCGGGCTGCGCCGTTAACTTGCACAGACTCAAGGCTTAATGACCAACAAGGTTTCAGCCTTTAAATTATAAAAAAAAAAATCATTTTTGAAATAAAGTGGGTGGGCCATCTTGTATTTTTTAAAAATTTACCCCCCTCATGCCTCTTCCGTCGGGCAAAACTCAGAAATGGTCGATCCTATTAAAATTTTCCTTTCAGTTAAAGTGGCGTACAATAAGCTCTAGAAACGAACTGTCAAATAAAAATATAGAATTCGGATTTAAAATAACAAAGTTAGTGTCATTTCCCAGTGAGATGAGAAAGTTATGTTAAATCTATTACCACTACGCGATTCCTAGCCAAAATTAATTTAGGGTTTTGTAAAAAATATATTTTTTTTTGCTAAAGTTAATCAGTTTTGAAATAATGTCGGTGGGCCATTTTGTAGTCACAAAAAACATACCCCCCTCATGGGTCTTCCGTCGGGCATAACTGAGAAACAATCGATCTTATAAAAATTTTCCTTTCAGTAAAAGTGGCGTACAATAAGCTCTAGAAACGAATTGTGCAATAAAAACATGGGATTCTAATGTAAAATAATAAAGTTAGTGTCATTTCCCAGCGAGATGAGTAAGTTATGTTAAATCTGTTACCACCATGCGATTCCTAACCAAAATTATCTTGGGGTTTGTATAAGACCATTTTTGTCTAAAGCGAATCGTTTCTGAATTAAATGGGTAGACTGTATAAGTGGATACACCCTGTATTGATTATATTGATTGATTGTGATAAAATGATTGATTGTGCCAATTTCTCTGAAAATTATCTGCTGTTTTAATTTAGTTAATATGGTACCATCTAAAAGACAAAATAAATATGTTTTCAGTCCGTTTTTCCGAGTCGTCATAAATATCGCGTTCCAATGCTGTAAATAGCAACACGATTGCATAACTAATCTGAGACTAATAAAAATAAAATCACCATAAATTAGATCGCGTTGGTTTGTGGATAAACGGTGTAGTGAAACGAAAATAAGTGGTTGCAGGCAGAACGGTTTTTGCCTCGTTAACTCACCTTGTCTCCTGAAAGGATTTCATAGATTATTAGAAAGAAGCGGGAATCTTTTTTCCTTGTTTTTTTTCTTTTTCTTTTTCTTTCCGACCCCCTGGAAACAGTAGCGAAAGTGGTGAGGAACCAAGGCAACGTAGATAAATGGACCTTTCAGTCCTGTGTCCTACTTTACTCCTTCAGCAATACAATTAGACTGGAATGCCTTGTGTACGACAATTCCAAATCCATTTTGAGAGTGAAACTTTTAACAAATGAATACCATTTAATTTACCTCTCTAATAGACTTTTAAATAGATTGTACAAATATAGAATTATGCTTATCTATTAAGCAACAGTTCGCTAATAAATCAAGTAGAAAATAGTATCAGTTATTTTTTGGCCCACCAAAATCATAGATTATTGCAGTGATTTTGAAAGAACTTATCAAAAATTGGGGACATTTTGATCTCGCAAGTTCTTGTGGTTTGTCGGGCTTAGGGATTTGTTAAGTTATAGAAAATAGTGAATAAAACTTTTAAGCCCAAGTAGGTCAATAATTCACGGAAGATTTTATTAAATTTGATCGAATAAATCAAGGTTTAAAAGGTTCAATTATTTGATAACAACGTAAGCTCTAAAAGGCCAATAATTCACTATAGTTTTTTCTATTTCTATTCACAATTTAATAGTTTTTTCTCAATTTATTAAGGAACACTTATCAGTGTTTCAGGTCATAAGCCCTAAAATGAGTGAGAATTAGTACAAAATTTGTATTTCTTTTCAAAACGTTTTACACCTTAGACTTTGAAAAATTACAATTCAAAATAAATTCTATCAAATTATCATATAATGTTACTAATAATATAATAATAATTCATATAATTGTAAGAAAATGGATGAATAATCCATGATCCTAGCAGTCAGCCGGCAGTAAAAAGAAAAAGTTTTTCCAAGTTTGAAGCTCAAGTAGATGACCTTAGATTTTATCCATTAAATAACAATTTTCACCACATTATAATATCGAATTATCCATATTTTAAAGATTAAACTTGGGCGGATTTTGACAAAGTGTTACAATTTTCTCAGAGAAACATACTAAAACAATTTTATTAAGAGCTCTTCAGGTAAACTTTGAATTTTTTTTTCAGTATATTCATAAAATTTTACACTTTTCCCTAGAGCGTAAGTAGTGCTGACATGGAGTTTATTCAAGTCTCTTGCTGGAACGCAAATCCGTTTTTTTCTAGTACACTATCTCATTTTAAAATCATGCTTGCATGATCGTGTCTTTCTCCTCTCGGATCCATTTTCCTGAACACCCTAACACACCTACCCTTACATTTGCTGACGATACACAAACACTCCTCTTTACAAATGTCAGTCCTGTCGTAGCAATTCCAAGGGACTTAAATGTGCACTTAGGACACTGAGATAGCTTCCCGTTTCCAGATTTGCGTAAATAATTAATTAAATTAAAAAATTAAAACACAATTAATATATTGAAAATATGTATTTTTAGAAGTGAATATAAGCTTATATTATGTATATCATATCGTCATGCCAAAAAAAGCCAAATGCATTTTCCATGTCTAATTCCGGTTTTTGAAATTAATGTTGGCAGTGACATGCTCTACCACTCTCATCGTTTCGTCAGTAGAATTCGACCCCTTCTCGAATTCAGTGTGTTCACTGAAGTTGGTTTGCTGGGATTTAACACGCGAGTAAAATTTCGCTTAATTAAGTTCAATTTTTCAAAGATCTTAGAATGTACTCATAATTATATCATTAATGGGTTCCCATTAGATCGGAAAATTCGTTTCGAACGTCAGACCATTTTTGTAATTTTCGAAAAAATCAGAAGAATTTGAAGTATGTTTAAAAGGAAAAATTATACCATCGTTTCTTGCTAAAAAACATTTTAATCTACTTTGTGTGTTATATGACAATATGTAATACGACCAATGACTAGGTTTGAAATACAATTTTGGCGAAGTGACCGAATGACGTAGGAAAGTAAAGTAAAATATAAATAAGTACTAATTTTTGAGAAAAATAAAAAACTAGACGTTTTTCTCCGATTATTTTCGAAAGACACTAAATGACGATAATGTAAAAAACTTCCACCGATCTACGGTAATCTTTAAAGGTATTTAGAACATCCAGGGGCAATTCGAGATTGTAAAGGAATACAAATATTTAGGACACATATTTACCCCGAGACTCTTTTGGACAAAGCATCTCTTTTGGAAAGCGTCAATGGCTAAATTAGGTCTAAATATGGTCAGACTTCAGACTTCAAGAAACCATCTCTATTAAAATGAATTTTAATATTTTTAATACGATACGTCGTGCAATTCTGTGTTAAGGCTTTCAAATGTGGGGATATCAGAGATAGAAAAAGTGTTTTTTTTTTATAACAAAGTTATTCACGTTGCCATCAGCTACACCAAATTATATATTGTATTTCGAGGCCAACATGGATTTATTTATGGTGTACACACTTGTGTTTCACTATTCCTATACTGTAAATGTTCTGACGTCTCCCGATACTAGATACTCAAAAATAACTTTGGCAGTAATAGAATAATATTTTATGGTTTGCACCCTGGAAATATTTGTTTGAAAAGTACAACATGCCCTTCCTCCTGTCTTTGGACAACCTCTGTAACTTCTCAATCCAATTCCTTGATCTGTGCAGCAGATGCTCCTAGACGACCCTTACCAACCCTTGGTTGCAAGAGGGGTTTCCAGGCACAAAATAATGGTGTAGCCTTGAGAGCGTGACAAACTCTCTAATGACGAGCTGCACGAATTTCTTGGCGCGCATGATCGCCTTAAGCATCCTCTTCATACATTTGGACTATAGGACCAAGGACGCGTACAGCGTGCGCGGACGACAAGACTAACGCCTACCTTGTCCCTCGAGATGCGTTAAGGGAGTTGTTGGCTTGCGAGCTGACCTCGGACGGCGGGTGCTGCATCAGAGGTACACGGTGGTTAGGGTATCAGATACTGTCTATTATATTTATATATACGGACGGGGGAGGGTGCATAACCATCTGAACTGCGATGCAGCGTATTTTCGTTCCAAGTTCAAGCCCTGCTGCATGGGTAAGGACTAGGCACTGGCCTGGTGGTAAGTCCTCTAGCGGGTACACCTAGGGAAGAGGTTATGTTTCATTCGTGTCCATTGTACTTGCGTATGACCTCTGAATTATCTCCCAACCTCGTGCGAATCGAAAGGATCGGACTGCCGAAGCATACGGCCATACAGGAGCCAAGACTACGCTGACGGAGTCCATCGAATACGTGAGGAATGGTGGACGGGGGCGAATGGTTTTCGGCTGTGATTTCTGGGCTGCCTTTGCTTAAGGCATGGTCTCCTCCCGGGGGGGGGGTAGAAATATTAACCCCTACACAGGGAGATAGAGTTGTCTTCTCTATCTAGGGAGTGCGAGGGAGACTTATCGATGCATTTCGACCACTTGGATATCCCTGACGGGCGGCTCACAATTGAGTCCACGATGTTTTAACCCAACCACTCGGAAGAGACAAGCGGGAGAAGTCACCATGTCTACATGATTAGTCTGTGGATTTGCGGGCTTCTACACTGACCTTCACGGAATAAGCAGATTTTCCATGCGCAGAGGTGATTCGGTCCTAACTTGAGAATCTAATTGTGAGAATTGTGATAAGGCCTGACGGTTAGGTGGACACACTAAAGAACCTCAATGTTAAATGACATTGCGACCCGAGTGGAAACCACTGTAAATGGCATAATTAATCAAATTAAAAAACACCATCACGGATAATGGCGGTCACGTGACCAAGCACCTCTCCCTCTACAAAGAAGTGCAAATTTTTCCTGCATTGTTCGACCTACATGTAAACAATCTGACGATCTTTGTCTCAATGAGTTGCGATGGCTATTTATGCTAAGAAGTGAGTTTTGCTTAATTTGCACTTTAACAGTTGTTATTTCTTTTTTCTTTCAATTTATTTCCGAGGCTGTAGTGATTATCTTACCTTATGCTGATTTTTTCCCTTTCTGATTATTTAACCATGACCTATAGCAGACGGATCCAAGATCAATGTCCATAAATGCGTTGAAAGTACAATAGACTTTTTTCTTAAGACCAATAAAGCATTATTATGTATTATTATAGTATTAAATCCATTATAGATAGCAGTCCGTTTGACCAAATTACTCAACCAAGGTATTGGTTGAGATAAAAAGATCGAAGTCACGATAGCTAAGTGGTAGATCAGCGGCGTATTTAGCCGAACGTCGTGAGTTCGAATCCCGCCCGTGACACTGACTTTTTTATCTCAACCAATACCTTACATAAAGGTTATTATTATTATTACCTACACTAAATGGCATAAGTTTAGCCTCGTAAATAAATTAGAATTCGGTATATACAATAAAACGTCTGAGGTGTTTTTGTTGGTTTCACTCGTATTTTTCTCACGTATAAAGACACAACATCAAAACATTTTGGCAGCCTGTAAGATAAGTAATTTAGCTTTCCTGCCGATCTTCAACTCTTGAAATTGGATAGAATACAGACGAGTTATGAATTTTTAAGTGGAACTCGGAACATCAGAGAAATAAAAATTTTCAACCACGGTTACTCCATCTCAAAAATGTATGTTTTTGGTTTGCTCTAAGAATTAGTGTTCAAACGCTCTAAGTGTTTAAGCTTAAAACCGATTTTGCTCCCCACAACTAGAATTTTTTACATTTTTGTTTTTGTAACATTTCATATATTCAATCTCATTAAATACGATCCAGCACAGTTTCTTATAACATATCAAAAAATGGATTGATATATAATAATTTTGAAAAAAAAAAAAAAATTCTCGACTCCAAGAGCCCTAGAGACAAGAAACTTTGTGATACGTTTGTATTAATTTTTGACTTAAAATTAATATTTCCAAAATCTTTTCTTTAAAATTGGCATTCTCACGTTCGTAATCTTCTGTAGTCAGCAGACATATGTAACAGATCAGGTTATTTTAGCATAGAAAAATAGACGCATGAACGATTTCCTGGTAACTGACAAATCATAAAAAAGGTCCTTTCAAAAGTCATAAAATACACTATTCAGCCGACACTGAAGAAGTACTTATTTGGAAGAAGCATCTGGAGTCTGAACTAGGTCTCAATTCCGTGAAACTTGTCTCAGTGCAACTTGGCATCTCACACGCGCAAAGCCAAATAAAAAAAGTATGCTAATAATTTTCGACCTAGTATTTCCAAAAATAGTTTTCGCACTCATCGTCGAGTAGGTACAATATTACGAAATAATTGTTTGTTTAAGAGATGGAAGAGTTACAACTCAGGAAATCACATATTTAGTAACTTGAATGCTTTAATATTTGTTCTCTAATTCATGAAGTATAAATGGCTCTCAACTTATCCCGAGATGTTTTGCCAATAAATCAACTTTTAAACTTTCTACATTCGCGAAATGAGTTTTATTTACTTTGATTATTAAATAAACGAACAAATTTGTATGAACGGTCTTAACCCAGAACGGGTTTTGATGCTGGGAACGAATTGCGACAGGATGACAAAATTATTATGACAGATCCAGCCTTTTCAGGTCAATAACCCTGCCAAGTTTGATCAACTTTTCCATAAAAAAATCTAGTTTAAGCCTTGAAGATTAGGGAATATTTATTGTTAACGAAGTTTTTTTTTAATTCAGCCCAAATTATGTCGATGTTTATTGTGTTGTTTAAAAATCTGTTCGGTTTTTATTTTTAAAAAATTAAAAAATGTAGCAAAGGTAGTTTATGTATTATATACAATATAGTTCTGCAGGTTTTCTCAATTTGACCAAAAATAATGTCAATAAATAGATCCCTATCTTGACAAGTCATTAGAGTAGGAGAGGTCCGGTGGGCCAAGTTTCTGAATTATTTACCCCAACAGGTCGATACCAAGGATCCAACCTTGCTTCGCTTTTACTCTCTTATCCATCGAGTTTTATTAAAGCGATAAATATCCCCTACCCAGGATTAAGACTCCCTACGGCCCTTGAGAAAATTTCCCCTTCGCGTGGCTATTCGGTCTGGTCATAACATGTTTATTTTTATCCTCTCATAATAGAAATACCTTAACCTTTTTTATTAGTGTTATTTTTGAATAGGAAGGAAATTAAATTTATAGTCAAATTGAATGTGTTTACGAGGTTTTACAATGGATGAATGCATATCACACACTTATAGTACAAACACACTAGTTACAGCAAAACATTTGGTTAATTGAAAAACTTTCTTTATTTGTGTGAAATTATACTTACGTACAATTAATTAAGGCTTTGGTTGAGACAAAAAGTCAGAGTTACGAGCGGGATTTGAACCCATGGCCTTCGGCTAAATACGCCGTTGCTCTACCACTCGTGCTACTTCGATCCACTCGGAATCTAACTTCCCATCTCAACCCCACCTTTTGAATTTTCCCTCCTTTTTGCCGTTTTTCAACTGTCATGTAATCTATTTGTTTCTCGGCGACAAATGAAATGGCCACTAGTGAATATACTTCATTCTGCTTAATACATCTATTAGGTTTCGTGGTCCGATTGACCAAATAAATTCTTTTCAATTAATTAAGGCTTTGGTTGAGATGGGAGGTTAGTGTCCGAGTGGAACGGCGTATTTAGCCGAATGTCGTGGGTTCGAATCCCGCTCGTGACACTGATTTTTTTATCTCAACCAAAACCTTAATTAATTGAAAAGAATTTATTTGGTCAATCGGACCACGAAATCTAATAGATAGCTTTCATACAATAACCATTGTTCTAGGACAAAAACTATAAAATTTTCAAAAAGATGGTTTTCCTTTTTCTCCATTTTTTCTCTATCCCTGTCGAATTGTTTTATTGCAGATGGAACTTTCAACCCCAATCATGGAATACATATGGATTGTTATCTGTCGTATACAGTGAATTTTAACCCTTGATGGTCTCTGGCCCTTTTTTCACGATACCCTCCCCCCAATACAAATATACATAAATTATTGTCTGGCATGGGTTAATATTGCATAAGGCCTTTATTTAAAATATCCTTGATGGCTGTATTTTTTATTTAGGTTTTTAAATTTTCTAAAATTTACTCTCTTGTTACTACAGGAAACAATATATAGTAAATTACACATAGAACTACAAAGATATTCCGTGTTTTAAGTGTATCTTTTGTAGGACGTAAATTGGACAAAACTTCCAGCCGTATGTATATTCGCCTATAGACCTATCAGTCATCTGCCATTATTTTTAAAAATATATATTTAAATCGCTTAATGCCTATCTTCTTTTCACATAAAATCAATCCTTCTTATCCCTTCAATTAACGTTCTCGTTGTTTTACGATTCGGCGATTTTTCAGATTAGTTGAATAATTTACTTGGTTTTAACAGAAATTACTGCTCGGGTGCGATCTTAGACATTATCCAAGTATTTGTGAAGCGTAAGGCAACCAGTTATGCACAAAAGCCTAGAAAGATCATTTCAAAAGCTTAATAGCTTTATCAAAATTCGTGATTATTTTTTACCATGTTTGTGGGATTGCTAGTGAGTTTGAAATTGCAAAGACTAGTTTATCCAGAAATTGACATCTTAGGTGTACTACTATAAAGGGGTTAGGCCAACTTATTTTACAAACTTTGCCAGTAGATTCTACACTCAAAATGGAACCAAAAAGTCGTAATTAGCTATGGTCGGAATCTCAACAGTTAATGAGTTATTCCTCTTTTTGAGATTTTTAAAGATTTCACGACCTTGCTTCAAATAAAAAATGATAACTGCATATAACAATTTTCAAAATGGAGCGCGAGTGCGCAAGAATTCGCTTGATGCGCGGCGGCTCCGGCAGACGAGGAACGCGTGGCGTCCTGAGTGGTTTCTTTTCTCTTTTGCGGTTTTGCGCTCTCGCCTTTTTTCCCCGGGGACGACAAGAGATATATTTTTGGATTCAACGGCCTTTTTTTGGACAGAGTAGATTTTTTCTGGCACATCGGACTGGGCAAACGTCTTCGATTGACTTCGACATCTATTTACCTTCGACATTTCATCGAGCTGCACTGGCAGGGTATCACTTGTCCCAAGAACATTTCATTTTTATTTTTCTATTTTTGTCAATTGATTTTTTTATTATTGCCGGCTCAGTGTCATTAATTTTAATTAAAGAAAAAGTATTGATTTAGTATTATTAATTTTAATTTTTAAAAAGGTTTTAATCGGTATTATTCATTTTAAATATAGAAAAGGTGTTTATTTTGTATTATTCATTTTTAATAAAAAAAAAGGAATTATTATGTATTATTCATTTTTATTTTCAAAATAGAAAAAAGGTGTTTATTTTGTATTTTTTGCTGTGGTTTATTTTTTATTTCTTCTCACAAGGTCTAAAACAACTGTCCTGATCCATCACTCTAATTATGTGCAAAACTTAAAGATTTTGGACAACTCTGTTGATCTATTGAAAACTAAAAACCTTTTGAATCTTAAAACTCTTACTATTTCGGGGAATAATTATACAGAAATCCTTAATTGCAGTTGTATTGGTAAATAAGTAAAGAAATGCACTATTTCGGTTCAAATTTAAAAAAAATTAGTTTATTCATTCAAAATTTCCTTACGTTTTTCATATTTCTTATTTTTTAATCTTTCCACCTTATCAATCAATCAACCGCGATTTTTACCTTTCGTTCATCAATTTCTTCATCTTTGAAAAATGTAATTAAAAAAGTGGGCGGTGTTTAGTCACCGTTAGTCAATGATTATTCGGAGATCGTGAGATGCGGTCTGGTGTGATGTAGGTTTTAGAAAAACATCTTCTTTATCGTGCCAACGTTTAGATCTTTATTGAGATCATCTTATTTATAAACATTGTTTCAATTTTACAAATACATGGTAGGAGGTGAAAAAAATGCCCTGAAGATGGTCTCAATAAAGATCGAAACGTTGGCACGATGAAGAAAATGTTTTTCTAAAACCTACGTCACGCCAGACTGCATCTCAAGATCTCCGAATAATCATAGTAATTAAAAAAGCAATTACATCGCTAAAAAGAATATTAAACTGAGTACTTTATCTGAAATTTGCTGGTCTTTAGGTTTAGAATTCGTAGTTTAGAATCAACATAGTAAATTTTTCCACATTGAACAAAAAATTGTTTTTCGATGTTCTGGGTACTAAAACGCTTATTTTGCTAATATTAAGTACATCTTTTTGGAAATTTAACGTAGTTTTCAATGGTATCAATGAATTTGTCCAAAACCTTTAAGTTTTGGAGTTATTTTTTATTTGAAGTAAGGTCGTGAAATCTTAAAAAATCAGAAAAAGGGGAATAACTCCAAAACTGTTTTCGGACCATTGTTAATTTTTTGGCTGGTTTTGATTAGAAAGTTTTTAGTTCACTTTCGAATGCATAATCTACTGGCAAAGTTTGTTAGACCCGTAGCCGAACACTGTACAGTAGTACACCTAGGATGTCAATTTCTGTAAAAACTTGTCTCTGCAAGCTCAAACTCACCAGCAATCCCACAAACATGGTAAAAGATAACCACGAGTTTTTTACCATGTTTGATGTTTTCATAAAGCAAAAATCATAAAAACAGAAAAGGAAACTCGTGGTTAGTTTTTATCGTATATTCAGCCAAGGCACCCTTTTTTCTTTTAATAACCACCAAAATTCTCTTCTATGAGTACTATCTTGTCTCTCCATGGTTTGGAAGTACTAACATGGTATCACGTAAACTAAGCCTGGCGTTTTATTTATCGAATGTGACTTTAAGTTGGCAGGATAGTGGTTTTAAAAGTAATATATTTCTGAAGGCAATCTCTATATTACGAAAGTTTTTAACTAAAGCTTTCCTTATACCCTCGAACAATCCCCGCACAATACATAAACGGTAATACATAAACGTTGGCATACTCAGTATTTTAATTTTGGTAAAATTTTTAATTTAACCTCGCCCTCTACGCTTAAAAAGCAGCACCGGATTGTTCAAAGACAAAGGCAAACTAAGAATATTTTTTACTTCATTAAAGAAACAAAAACTTTTCAGTATTTACATTACAAGTTACCGGCACAATAGAGATTTTATGACAGTTTAAAAGGAGAAATTTTTACGACTTTATATGGAGAGAAAAACAATACCTATTGTAGATCATAAAACCGTTCTCCCCAATTCTATTTCTGTCTTCGTCATTCTAAAATTCAGCAATATTTTGGGTTCTTGAATCTAGTCCTTCAATTTTACAGAACAGTGATCCTGCCTGAGTCCTTGCAAATCGCGTCATGTGGTTTTTGGATAACTAGTAGTCAAGTCCTATGAGTGAATTTTATTCTTTCTTCACTTGAACATGTATTCTTTCCATTCTAAAAGATCCTTGCTGATAGGATGAATCCTTACACTACAAAAGTTCTACAGGTTTATTTTTTCCACCTCCTTGGTTAGTTTGATTTTGAAATTCTGCTCCATTAACGAGGTAATGATCTTCCAATTTCATTCCACCATCAGACATGATATTGGTGCTTTTATACCCACAGTTTTTGCAAGACATGATATAAAAAAATAAATTTACTAGAATAAATAATCTTTTTACAAGAATTCCAGTTAATACACCCTTCAGGAATCATTTACTTTGAGGACACATTTTTATCTTTTTGCCCACAGTTTGGGCAAACCAGGAACAGATAACAAAGGGTTATGGTATAAAGAAATAAATTGGCTTGAATAAAAAATATTGCTACAAGAATTCGAGGTAAAACACCCTACAGGAATCACTTTCTTTCGGGACACATTTTCATCTTTTTACCCATATCATTCGACCGATTTGAGAAAATTGGATGAATTTGGCGGAAATCCCGGCAAAACCCTGGGCTTTCTTAGAAGAAATAATATATATATATATATATGTGTGTGTGTGTGTATATATATATATATAANATTTCCATGAAAAAAGAAAAACACCAGCTTTCATCATTTGGTAAAAAATACTCCCTATAATAATCTGTAAATAATATTCATCGTGCATCTTGTGAAAGTTAGATTTACACGAAAGAGGTGATTATTGCAATAAATATGCTTTGTTTTTCAGTTTTCTACGGGTAAGAAAATTTATCGATTAAGTGTATTTTATATCAGACTTAAAACTCTCTTCATTATTGATGATGTTGTTGCTTGATAATAGGAAGTCGGGGATTTTTGTTCCCAATCACTGCAGCCTTCTTCAGGCTTATTGGATTTTCCTGTACCTTAATTCAGTGGAATCGACTCGGTCCTCCTAAGGAATGAAATGAATGAATAAACATTTATTAAAAATACTCGTACATTATGTTACATGGCATTAAGAAGGGGAAGTGGCGGGGCAATTTTACGTCCTTTTTCAAAACTTTTTCTTATTAACGCCACCTAGTCCTAGTTTTTTTAATTTTTAATTAATCAAACAAGTAAATAGAAAAATTTTCTTAAAAAACCCACTAGGTATCAAATAGGTTAACAATTATCAAATGAGGGTGGCGTCGGTGGCCGCAAGGTTTAGTCTTTGATACGGCGCTCATCACTGTAAGGTAAAGGTGCCGGGTTCGAATTCAGCGGCCCTGTATTCGAACCCGACATACTTAAAAATGGGCTTTTTTCAAAAACACCGGCACCCTGAGGGTATATATGACCTCTGCTGTTGTGAACCCTAGTTAAAAAAAATGAATTAATAAAAATGTGTTAACAAGAATATCAAAAATAAATTAATTTTACAAGAACAATGCAACACTAGTAATTAAGTTATCACAAATTGTCTTGTATAATCACAGCTCTGGTAGAGGAGACAATAAATATATCACAGAACCTGGATTTATGTATTGTGCTTAATCCTTCTATGGTTCCATGGAAAGTTAACATCATACACTCCTACAGCCCTACAAGTTGTTTTCTTCCTGGTGGAAAAAACCATAAAAAACGGACTAAATATACTCCACTCCCGTTCTTTCATGGAGGAGGCCAACTCTGGTGTATCGAGGTAGTGACGTTATAAATCTTAGAAATTTATTTTGGACCACCTATAGTTTTTGGATGTTCGATTCGCACGTGTAACTCCATGCTAGGCAAGCATACAGCAGGATAGGTTTAATAGCTACTTTATAAATAATTATTTAATTCGGATTAAATATAGTCCACTCCCGTTCTTTCATGGTGGAGGCCAACTCTGGTTTATCGAGGTAGTGAGGTTATAAATCTTTGAAATTTATTTTGGACCCCCTGTAGTTTTTGGAGGTTCAATTCGCACATGTAACTCCATGCTGGGCATGCATACAAGAGGATACCTACTTTATAATTTTTTTTTTTTTTTCAAAGTTCGTTCAACTCTCACGAGCCATCAGCGGAAATAAAGCTTTTATGGCTATTTTACCTTAATATATATCATTTTTACGCCTAGAAAAGTTAAGTTTTCGGTCCAGAGTTAAACCGTAGTACTTTACCCCCTCACACCGCTCGATTTTGCGTCCGTGAATGGAAAATGGTTTCCCTGAATATTGGTCGTTGTTTTGTGAAAAATACGGCCTCAGTTTTGGGGACATTAATCCTGAATTTCCAGCGGTGACAAAACCTGCAAATCCTGGTGATGCTGTCATTTAATCTTTTCACGAATGCCTTAGGCCTCCAGGATGAACAATAGACAGCTATGTCATCCGCATAAAGCGTCATTTTGCAATTTCCCAGTGAGGGTAGTGGATTTATAATGAAAAACAAGCACGGCCCTTGGATTGAACCTTGGGGAACTCCGGCGGCAATTGGCTAGAAGTTTCATTGTTTAGGGAAACACGGAAACAACTGTTTTTAAGTAGGCCATGACAACTTTTATAAGGTATCCTGGAATTCATTTCAATGAGCCTGTATACTATACCGTCCTGCCAGACCGAATCAAAAGCCTTCTCCATGTCTAGGAGGATCATCTCCGTGTGCTTTTTGTTGATGAACATGTTGGTCCCATGATCTGCTCATGTGATACTCATGAAGCGAGTGAGTTGGGTGGCCGTAGGGATGCCCGGTCTAAAGCCGTGCTGCTCATCTATGATGATGCTATTAGCATTAATGTGGAGGTTATGACTGTGCTGAATGCCCTTTTCGAATATTTTACTATGTGCACTCAACAGGCTAATGGAAGTACTAGGTCATTGACTGTAATTGCTACAAATCCTTTCTCTGTGTTTACTTTTCATTCCCGGTTATGTCTTCACTGAGCGTTTGCTTCGCGTTCGAAGATGATATGGTTGGCTGTTTCTTCCTTCTCATTGCGTATCCTACAAATGGGGTCATCATTGAATACCCATATTGTGTAGATATATTGTCAGAGGCCAGTGACCGTATATCGTCGAATCTCTCCTGAGTTTAGCCCTCTTTAACTATATCAATGAATTTGACAGTCTTGGTGAGGGATGCCTAGACTTCTCCATGTTGTCAATTGCGATATTTTGCTATTTGTTATATCGTAATAATGTGATGTAGGCGATTAATTTGTTATCAAAGATTATCCCTAGATACTCCTGATCTATTTGTTTTATTGGTGTTCTATTAAATTTTTATACTTCAATACTTTACAGACTCTCAAATCGACACACAAGAATGATACAATTACGCAGAAAACAAACACTTTGAGTCCTGAAGATGATCTCAATAAAGATCGAAACGTTGGCACGATAAAGAAAATGTTTTTCTAAAACCTACGTCACTGGACGGCATCTCACGATCTCCGAATAATCATAACTTTATAGATTTATATATTTTTGAATAAAATTATCCCTTATGTTGTTGTTATAACAATAAACGCCTTAAATAAATGTAGGTAAGTTTTCCTTTGCCGACAGTAATGTCCGATAACATTTCCAAACGATTAGAACTTATTCCAAAGTCAACAACCGCTATGAAATCTCGAAATTAACCGTAGCCCCTCACGGTTCACCCTATCCTACTTTCCTCGGAGTTTAATAAGAACAGATCGAAATATTTAGGCTCACCGAGTTGAACAATCAGTTATAGGTGCGATAGCACATAGAGGGAACTTTGTGTATTAATCATTTTCTGCTTAACGTGGGAGGGAAGTTGGAAGGGATGTAAATCATGATCCGGATCGTAGCCCTTCTTCCATCTCACAGGAAATGGAAATATCACATTCCCTCTTACTACGCTTCTGCCCTATTTAAACTTAATACGAATTTATATTAGACTTGGCGAATTAAAAACTTTGTATTGTTTAGTAACTTACTCTAAAAAACAATACGCTTTTCAGTTTTTGTGAAAGCCAAACGATACAGATTAACCAATATTAGGGTTAGTCTACTTTTCTGTTTGGCCGAAAAATTAATTTGTTTTAATAATGTATTTTTTTTTGCCTGTTTAAGGTTTTTATATAAAGGTTTTATACATAAGGTTTTTATATATTTTATACCACCTTTAGGTCATAGTCCATTTCTATATGAAAAATTTATCCGTTGTCACTTTCAGCTCTATGTGGGTGGCTAAACGAACATTTTCTTTTAATCAAAGTAAATAATATTAAAGTAATTATTATCTTTATTTGTTTTAATCCTTCCATACGTAGTTGGTTGAAATTAACACTTAGAGATACAACCTCTAAAAAATCTTAGTCTAATCTATACAGGGTATATCACACTGTACAGATGCACCATCGAGTTCCCACCTTTACAGCTTAAGCTGGACGCACACTAGGTCTTTGGGGCGGCGCGGCGCGGAATTGTGAAGGTCCGCACACTATGTAGGAGCTGCTCTTGGCCGCGTTGGTCGAATTTTCCCATTTTGCATTTCCAGGAGTCCCCTCGTCACAATCGTTGGCTTTGTCTTAATAAATATGGCGTCCGAGGGCAGCCGAATATACCCGAACTCTACGATTTCCGACTGCCCCGGCGCACACTAGGCCGATAGAGCGGCGTAGTGTAGTGTGCAGGGTTACATTCATTTCAATGTATACTTCTTGGGGGTCGATTCCGCGCCGCGCCACCGACCTAGCGTGCGCCCAGCTTAAAAGGGCGGGTTGGAAGGACATTCGTCACATCGCCGACTTCCTGTCATTCACGCTAGTAAATACATTAATACAGGGTCTTTCAAACAGCACGTACAGTTTAAATTGATTTATAGTTTTTATTTAAAGTGTGGATGAGATGAAACATTAGTCACGAGCGAGACTCGAACCCCCGCCTTCCCGACATCATTTTATGTAAATAAAGTAAAAATCATATTACAAATACGAATAAACTAGAATAATTCGATCTGCCTGTTAGTCACCATCTAGTTGAACTATTTTTCTTGTTGAATTTATTTCTTTGCGTTTTACATAAAAATGATCAATCAATTTAAATAATTACTTTGGTTAATTAGGACCAACCAAAACATTTGTGAGGCCCTGAACTTCTCGACCGAACAGACCGTCTACTCATTCATCACGCGCTAATAAATACATTCATGTGGGGGTCAACGGCAACTGCGCCGTCGATTCCTCCCTCACAATAACCTAGAATATTTTCATGGTGTAAGAATATATTCATTGCCAAACCCGACCCCTCATTTATAACCAATCACTCCGATAAATACATTCACTCTGGTAATTACCGGAACATTAGCAATATTATTACATCATATTACAAATACGAATAAACTAGAATAATTCGATCTGCCTGTTGTCACCATCTAGTTGAACTATTTTGCTTGTTGAATTTATTTCTTTGCGTTTTACAAACAGTAACGTCTTGAAGGAAAAGTCTTAGATATTTGAGGTTATGCGGCTTATTGTTATGCTTCAAGATTTTTGATGAGATTAACTACCTAACATGGATGTAGCGAATTTCAATGGCAGAACGGAGTTTTTTAAGGGAGGTAATGCCATGGTTCAAGTAACACGCTTTCAAGGAAGATGCCTTTTCTTTTTTCAGGTCAAACCCAGATGACTTTTACTCATATTTGTATCAGGGTAGGTTGTAACCAGGTTTTAATGATATTTTTAAGTGCTTTTGAATTTGTTCGTCTAATACAGCATTATAAAAATGTAGATAAAATAGATCGTTCTATATTAAAATATAATTATTTAGTCAGATGCGGTCTAGTAAGACGTAGGTTTTGGAAAAATCATCTTCAGGGCTCAAAGTATTTGTTTTCTGTGTAGATGTGTCATTATTGTGTCGTGTTGGGAATGCCAGGCTGGATTGACTAAATAAAACTTAGTTCAGTGTCACCAAAACGAGGTTTTTCTATAACCTGAGATATTAACGTTTTTGTGATTTTAGTCTAAAATTAGATTTTCAGTACGTAAATTCGTAATTTTTAAATTTTGATTCATTAGAATACAAATCTGACCATTATTTTGCCACCTGCATTAAATTTTCCACAATATAACATTTCCGTTGAAAAATTCGCTCTTCCGAATACATAGCACCCGCTTAAAGAATAACAAATGGCAAAATTCGTTTTTTTTTTTTTGGAAATACTCAATTGTACCTCCTGCAATGACTTTTCCATCAAATTGTTTTCGGATTTCACCAAAATTGCTATATTTTATATGAATTCCTGAAGTGAGGACATACTCACTTTTACTTTTTTTTAGAACAATTCTTGGTGAAATCTCTTTTGTAAGGTTGAAAACATGATAGACATGATATCCAACCCAAGTAGAGCATCAACACAAGAACATTGTAAATGCCATATTTTTAGTGAAAACTTTTATTAATTGTTAACAAAAATCAGATCCATTCTTCTCATAAAGAATACATAATTATAAAAAAATTACAATGAAAATTAAACATAATTAAATTATGCATTTTCTGCAAAATAACTGAATTATTGTGAAAATGCTTTCCTTCGTATTGGATACACAAGCGTGGAACAAATTTTCACGCACTTTGTCTACTTTAATGCATTTTTGGTTTCAATCTGTACAAGGTTTCTAACCTTAAAAGATCTAGACGATATGTTAATTAACGTAGGAAGAAGAGTTCCAAAGGGAGTTTCTTAAGGCCCTTCTTGTTTTTGAAGTAATAAAATATAATAAATGCTTGTTTGAAACATTATAAATATTATATAATGTGTAGTATTTAGTGACCGTTAATGGATGATTATTTGGAGATGGTGAGATGTGGTCTTGTGTGATGTAGGTTTAGAAAAACATTTTCTTTATCGTGCCACGTTTCGAGCTTTCTTTGGATCATCCTCAGGACTCAAAATGTGAGCTTTCTGTGTAGATGTGCCAAGAACACCCCCAACACGACACACAATCCTGACCCATCTACACAGAAAATACACACTTTGAGCACTGAAGATGATCTCAATAAAGATCGAAACGTTGGCACGATAAAGAAAATGTTTTTCTAAACCTACATCACACCGACCGCATCACACCCACGATCTCACAATCATTTTCTAACGGTCAATAAACACCACACATTAAAATATAAGTATATTGATTGTGAAAACTATTAAGCTGTAACTTAAGGTCGGAATGCAAAGTTTTTTTTTTTTTCTATTGCTATACGTTTCATCGGAAATGATTGTTGGAAGAAGTTTCCGAAGAAAAAAATAAATCGGAGGGGTATATAACGGATGGGATGAGCCGTAGAGTTTGGACGGAGGTTTTCCGATTAATCCCCGTGAGAAAAGTTGGCCCTTAAACTCCGGCCGACACTCTTCTGATTGTCTTAAAGACATATTTCAAGGAGGAAGTCATTATACCATCCTCTCGCCGCTGCCGAACCGAAGAAGCGATAATATACAGAGACCGTTAACCGTTCAGAAACATTTCCCTCTACTTTTTCTTACAAAATCGACGACCGTTTTATCAAAAGGAAACATTAAATATCTACAATGGGAAGCAAAAAAGTGGTCACGCCCTTTTTTTAATAAATACTTGTACTATAATTTTTATTTTTTTGCTATTTACTTGGTATTTTTCAAGAAAAAGATATATATATATATATATATATATATAAAGAAAAAATTAAACTGAGTGAAATAATTTTACCAAAAATGTTACTATGGAAACAATGATGAAAATCGTTTTATGTAAGGTTTTAGTTGATATGAAAATATTAGTGTCACGAACGGGTTTCGAACCCACGACCTTCGGCTAAATACGCCGCTGCTCTACCACTTGAGCTATCGTGACTTTTTTATTTCAACCCAAACCTTCCATAAAAAGATTAAGTAATTGAAAGAAGTAATTTGGTCAATGGACCACTAAATATAATGGATCTAATAAGTAAAACGGAAATAGCCTCACTAACAGCCCCCCATGGTCACTTCATATGTCGCCGAGAATCGAATGCTGATTATACATTTGAAAAATGGGGAAAAATTCAAAAGGTTGTAGGTGGGAGATGGCGAGTGGATCGAAGTCCCGATAGCTCAAGTAGTAGAGCAGCGGCATATTGTGCCGAAGGTCGTGGGTTCGAATCCCGCTCGTGACATTAACTTTTTCATTTTAACCAAAACCTTACATAAAAATATTATGATATAATTGAAAGAATTAATTTGGTCAATAGACTAATGAAGATTCAATGAAGAAAATGTTCAATTCAGTACGGAGTATTTCATCCACTTGCGTTGATCACCGCATGCTTTGACGTGGCATCGATTTTATGTTGTTTTGAATGTAGTGGTGTAAAATATTTTCATACTCCTCCAACAACGCGATTCTTAATTCTCTAGCATCACTGAGCGATTTTTTACCCTCTTTGACAACTCGCCCCAAAAGTGTACGATAGGGTTCAAGTTTTTAAGACATAAGGCACACTCCAAACCTTGAATCGAAGCCCATTTCATGTAATCGCCAAGTATTGGTCGCGTAGCTGTTAGGGAACCCTCCATGAAAATCAAATTTGTGTGAACTTTCATCGAAGCCCCTGCCCAAACCATAACACCACCACCACCATAATTTCCCCGAAGTGAAAATGTTGCGGGGTTTATCTCTCTACTGTTCTTCTACGTCAGACGACCTCAAAAACCCCTATTCATCAGAAAACAATTTAGTCCAATCTCGCTCAGACCAATTGATGTAATTTCTTGCAAAACTTAGCCTAGCGGTTCTGTGCCTTGTCAGAAGTGGCAGCCCTCTCGCACGTAATTAAGTGAAAGTCTTCGCCTTATAGTACGTAAACTGACATTAACATATTATCATTTGTTGAATCGTTGCGCGATCTCAGGTCAGTTACGGAGAACATTCGACACAATAAAACGATCATCACTCTGAGATGGACACGATGGCGGCATGATCCCTGCCTTTGTTAGTAACCTCCAGAATCTCGAGGACAGTTATTCTGTGGGTGTGAAGCAGCCTGGTCACATACGCTTGACTTCTTCTATCTTTCAACAATTCTAGCAAAATTTGAATCACCTAAAACCATCACTCCAACAAATGTAAAATTTAAAAATTATTTTCACTTAATTAAATTCCGTGGCCATATCATTTGTCGCCGAAAATCAAATAGATAACACGACATTTGAAAAATAGCAAAAAGGAGGGAAATTAAAAATAGGTGGGGTTGAGATGGGAAGGTGTCCGAGTGGATCGAAGTCACGATAGCTCAAGTGGTAAAGCAGCGGCGTATTTAGCCGAATGTCGTGGGTTCGAATCCCGCTCTTGACGCTGACTTTTACATCAATACATACATCAACCAAAACCTTAATTAAAAATTAATAATAATTAATCGGACCAAAAAACCTAATAGACTTAAAAATTATACAAATTTAAAAAAATCAAGACACCGGAAGGTTAGTAAGAAGCTTTACAGAAAAACCAACAAATAAGCGAAGACTATTCAAACATTTTATTTGCAAAATCCAATTGTAAATACAAGTGGGAGATTTTATCTGTGTTTTATTTCTTCTAATCCTTCTAAACACATCCTTCTCGTCCCATATGGTACCGTGACGAAAACAAGGTAGTGTGTAACCGATATTAAAAAAATTTGCATGTTTATCAGGCATATTATAACGTTAGATCTACTTTAAAATAATACAATAATAATCAAAGCGATTACTGACCGATTGCGCAATATTGCGCAATACAAAAATATTTCTTTGAGAACTTGCAAGACCTACAGTTCGTATCGTAGTCATTAAAAATTTCAAATCGCCAAACTTCACTGATGTTTTTACAGCAGTAAAAGTATTGATCTAACGTTGCTACAAGCATATTAAATTATTGCAGCATATTTAAGTCGTTTCTATAAACTTCTCTAATCTCCCCCCAGAAATAAAAAACCTAACAGCTTTTTAAAATTTCTAAATAAATAAACAGACGTTGAAAAATGAATCTTGAAAAATAAATTTAAATGGTCAAGTAAGGTCGATCCAACTTGTTGCCTGCACAGAGGAACTGGGTAGCGTGCCATCCAAATACTTATCTATCCTATCACGAACCACTAAACCCAATCAACCCCGACCTATATATTTCTTCTTCGTTTTTTTAATTTAACACAAACTTCGCTTATCTAACATTAAGATAGGGTAAAAACCACCCTGAAAGCAACTTATAAAGATAAAACTGACTGGGCATCACTGGCCTATCGGAAAAAATCTTCTTTGTTGATTACACTGTTATTAAAGTACAACGAAACTTGGATATATCAGTGCTTCTTGACTAAAACACGAAACCACCCGGCAGTAATCTTGGCTTAAAAATAATACTCCGAGAAATTAATGAACTTTAGTATTTTCTAGTTTCAATTAAATTTTTTATTTTATTTATTCAGCAATAAGTCCTATAATATTTAAGTATGTCTAAAATTAATATCGAAGACGAGTCTTTAGCCGAAGGCAGCTGTTGATTTTTCACTCTAAGAAAAATTCCACTGTAAATTTCTTTCAGCCCTTCTTTTATCCTATCAAATCAGGCGGAACAGGATGATCAAATATTACAAAATAAAGTTGTAAAATTAGACGTTAATTATTAATTAAATTCACTAGTTTTCGTGGTCCGCATAACCAAATAATATCTTTCAATTAATTAATCTGTATTTAAGGTATTGGTTTAAGTAAAAAAAGTGAACCTCACAAACGGGATTCGAACCCACGACCTTCGGCTAAGTACGCCGCTGCTCTACCACTTGAGAGATCGTGACTTCGATCCACTCGGACACCAATCTTAACCTCACCTTTTGAATTTTCTCTACTTTTTGCTATTTTTCAAATGAACCGATAGCTCAAGCGGTAGAGCATCTGCGTATTCAGCCGAAGGTAGTTGGTTCGAATCCCGCTTGTGACGCTGACTTTTTTTATCTCAACCAATACCTTACTTTAAACACAGATAAATTAATTGAAAGTTAATTACTAATTTATTTTCCTTTACAAGATTTCTGTGATTAAGTGAAAAAGTGATGATGAGAATATCTAAAATGACAATTACAATTTAAGATCACTATTCACGCACTCTCGCTTCATCGTTTTTGCTCCCTCACTTTCTACTTGTTCTATCTGTTTCTGTTTGTCCCTACGTCGTTCTTTTGAAAACACATTACCGTTGTCTGTTACTCCATATTCTCTCTCTCTCTCTCTCTCTCTCTCTCTCTCTCTCTCACTCACTCACTCTCTCTCTCTCTCTCACTCTCTCTCTTTCACTCTCTCTCACTTTCTCTCTTTCACTCTCTCTCACTCTCTCTTTCTCTCTCTCACTCACTCTCTCTCTCTCTCACTCACTCACTCACTCACGCTCTCTCTCTCTTTCACTTTCTCTCTCTTTCACTCTCTCTCACTCTGTCTTTTTCACTCTCTCTCTCACTCTCTCTCTCTCTCTTTCTCTCACTTTGTCTTTTTCACTCTCTCTCTCACTCTCTCTCTCTCTCTCTCTCTCTCTCTCTCTCTCTCTCTCTCTCTCTCCCACACACACACACACACACTCCCGCAAGGTGTATTGCAGTACACCACTGTATTGTATGATTGACTGTAATTGTATGTATTGGTGTATTGTGTTGTATACTAGTTGTCAAAGAGTTCGGTGTTAAATAAAAATGAACTTTCTGGCACTATACGACGCTGTCAAAACCAAGGAATCGGCAGTTCTTTCCTTCAGGAAAAGGGCCGCCTTCCACTAGCTCAGCGATGTTCAGGAAGTCATAATGTGAGGCTGAATTTGACTGGATTGCATGAAAAGAGGAGGTGTCACAAGCATGGGTGAAGGCCCGATGGCTTTTCACATACGCTTGGGCATACGAAATAGTAAGCGTTAAATTTTGTGAAAGGGAGTGAAGTATAAAGCATAGTTCGTTGATTGGTGCAACTACATGCACGAAGTCTGTTCGAACTCTTTTTGCGCAGACATTCGAGCTTTGGTGGCCTCAATTGCGCTGTGGAAATTGATGAATCGCTGTTTTCGCACCGGAAAACCAACACCGAGAGAATCTTACCATATTAGTGGTTTTTTGGTGGCATTTGCCGCCAAACAAGAGAAGGTTTTCTAGTCGCCATTACGGACAGATAAGCCGTCTCTCTCATCCCCATAATTCGGGATCACTTATTAGTGGAAGGCACATGAAACATCGCCCCTGGATCCTAGTTTCCGCCATATGACAGTGAACCATCCTCTCGATTTTGCCGACCCGACCACCCTGCACATACGCAGTCCATTGAGATAGTATGGGGAAAAGCAAAGGCGAGGAACAAATGGCAGTATGGTACCCTACGAAGTTCATTGGACTTCTATCTATGCGAATTTATGTAGCGACAGTCATGTACGGTTTGGTGACTGGGAGTGGCCCCGATAAGTGCCGGTGTTGTTTTGAGAGAAACCGTGACGATGAATCGAGGCAGAGCCCGTGTGCGTGGCGCCATTGGTGGTGGTCTGTCACCATGAGTAAACCGTTGGCTGAGGTCCGGGGGCCGTGAGTCGGTTGACTCCACAGAGGCCGAAGGTATTGGAGTACAGCAATTAGCCGAGGGGCAGCAGTTGGCGTTTACGCCCAAGTCGGATGTTTAGAAGGCGAGATCAGGCAATGCTACGAGTACTTGCTGTCGTCGACGGTGTTCCTTTACTAATGGCTCGTCGGGTTGACGAGTCTAGAGTAGACGATTATTAGTGACGTAAGAGACCTCGTCGTTGTTGCCGATGTCGGTTACATTAGTGATTGGTGAGATCTCGTCGGGTTGACAAGTCTGCTCCAGCGAGGCAGTGCCCCTGCTTATATAGGGAAGAGCTCCACTCTGATTGGGTGCAGAGTTGAGTACGAGAACATTCCATAAGTTTTAGTGGCATCTAGCGGTAACGTGTGGTAGCTACAAGTGGCCACTACATACGGCAAGAAATGTGGATGTTTTCGAAGACATCCTTAGTGAAATAGCAGAATTTTGGCCCCCAGGGACTCAAATGTGAATTCCTTCATTATCAATTTATACTCTTATCATTACACGAATTACCTAAAATAAAATGTTTCTGTATTTATGATTACCTTAAAAGGACTATTTCCTTAAGTGACCGGAGAGAGATCTTAACGGTCGAGTGGGGCAGAGGCACATTAACGGAAAAAGTCCTTAAACTAAAAGTTCACTTGTGAGTACTATTGATGTATAGATGCGATTTTGCGTTCCGGTTGTGCCGGAAAGACTGATGAAGTCGGGTCAACGTATGCTGCGGTGCATACTGATTGTAGTTCGTCGGAGGAATAATAATAATAACGCCCGTATTGTTCAACAGAACTTAAACTATCGGATTCACAATACAAAATAACTTATATAAAATATTACTGCCTGAAACATATAACTTTAAAGAAACGGAGTGTGTGCTGTCTTCTTGGCGGTTGAAACGCGAATGGTCCGGTCACTTGACAGAAGGAAGGGCCGTTTCCATAGTAATGAAAAATACAAAACGAATCGCCTTACCAACGGAGGTGCTCATAGCAACCGAGAGCGTAAACATTTGGTTCCCATAGCAACGGGAGGCGTAAACATTCGTTAGCCGTGGCAACGAGACCAAATAAAATTAAAATAAAAACAAAAATTTAATTTAAATTAAGACGTAAACAGTCGGTCTTCAGGTAAATTTTAGATAGCCTATATTGAAATTAAATATGTCAATCTTTACTTATTTAAGATTGTTTTGCCTTGATGTTGACCTTAAAATACGTCCAAATCTTGGTGCAGAAGGCATTCTGGCCGCCCCTTTTATCCCTATCCCTATAACTATTTTTTAAATTTTGCAGTACTTTTGTAAGAAGTTTGTTTGATTATTGCTGAGTCTTAAATAATTGATTATATTTCACAATGTTGTATTTGTAGTAGGAGACAATTTGAAATCTTATAACTACCTCTTTCCTTGGTGGTACTAAAGTTAAATTTCATCGTCCATCAATCCATGGTCAATCATCATCCGTTTCTTTTAGAAATAAATAAATAATAAAAATAATTCATGGTTTTTTTTTCAGTTTGTTCATTTCGGTTGCCTAGGAATCATTCGTTTAGTTTAGAAACATTGTGTAAGCTTTAATATGATCTGAGTGGTCTTTCAACATTCGTCAGGCTAACACAGTTAAAAATAAAGTATTTTGTACAATAGAAATTACTTAACTCGAGTAAAACAAATATTCAAAAATTTGTTACCAAATTATTTTCTTTAGTTTTGATGACAGTATCCAATCGAAAATATATAATGGCAAGTCTAAGCAAACTAAATTCTGATGGATTTGCAAATTACCATTCAGCGATTTCTACGTCGACGGAAAGCATATTGTTTATGCATATCAAAGAACACTGGTTTTCATATTTACCAATGGCAATTGACGGAATTTAGCCACATGTAGTAAATAGGCAAAGAAGCAACTGGTTTCCTAATGAAATATAGCGAACGAGCACAATCAAAGGCATAAAAATCCAGGTATTTCAGATTTTTAAAAAATGCGATTTCCAACAATGCCACATACTGCATGAAATCCATTCTTTCTGAGCATTCTAAGTGACAAGGCCAAACATTGTTAATATTTTTCAGAAACATGTTAAATATTCCTCCTTTGCTAATCAGAGGGCCTGGAAAGTAGGATGCCCTCCATCGATCCGCCCTGGTACCTGTTGGCTTCTCAATTCATTCTGGATTTAAGAATTACGAGTGAGACACGGATAAAGGTCAAACAGGTCTAAAGGTCAAAAGACTTATCAGTTGGGCTTTTTCCTCGAATTACTACTGGAAAGTAAGTGTTTAAATGTTTAAACGAGAGAGGGGAATGGAAGCAATACTGATTTGATGCACTCAGGCTTTTATAAAATCATCAATTGAATAGCCTTTTTCTCTCAGCCTGTATTTATTTTGACAAATTTATACCTTTATACAACAAAACACCTTAGACGAGTACATTTTTTAAATAGAAATTTATAATTTCACAAAAGGAAACGATATTCTAACCTTGCTATCGTTTTAAGTGTTAGGTGTATCGACCACTTTTCTACTCACGAATACTCTGGATCACGGTATGGTCTTGATGACCGAGTTAATTACAGATTAGAGGTGATGATTAATGGGGTCGAAGATAGAAGAATGCAAGATGTAATTAGGGCTGAGGCAACCAGCATGATCAGAAAGGGTATTTCTTTTGGGAAAAAAAATCAAGGCGAGACAATGATTGGTTTAAAAAAAACATGTTTTGAATGAACACCGTGAAATCTACCACGTAAAGATGACAAGGAAAGCAAACGCTCTAATGCAAAAAGATTAATATAATAATATACAATAGAAAGAAAAGATGCTAACCCTACTAAATGATCAAAATACATATGACATATAACGAATTTAAAAAGGATCCCACACTCGTTTTAGAAAAGAAGAACAATAGATTGGTCTACAAATTTAAAATAGAATTGGAGAAAATGGTTACATCGACAAGCGTGAAAGCATAATATAAAAAATCTACAACTCGGTTTCGCTAAAATGTGGCTATTATAGAATCGATGGTATGGAGATGGGAAGCATTTTGTCACCCATATTTGCAGATATGCCAATGAATGATTTGAGTGATCGGGTTTTAAATCATGTCACTTAGAATACCTCATGTGTACGTATGTTGACGGACTGTGTCTGAGTTTATCGAAGGCTAATTTAGAATCTACTCAAATTTTTTAGTAGTTCTTTTTTTCTTAGGTTTTCGGCAGAGATGAAAAATTAGTGTCACGAGCGGGATTCGAACCCACGATCTTAGGCTCACTACGCCGCTGCGATAATACTTGACCTATCGTGACTTCGATCCCGTCGGACAACTTCCCATCTCAACCTACAACCATTCCAATTTTACCTCTTCTTCCCATATTTTCAACTCTTTTTAATAGTTATCACGAAACTATTCACGCTTGGAGATGGAAATAGTCGATATTTTTTATCTAGACGTGAAAATGATCAGAAGTCCAGAGGTCAGATTAATGTATAGAAATGTGTGGTGATTAGTGACCGTTAATCGATATTTATTTAGAAATCGTGAGATGCGGTCTGGTGTGATGTAGGTTTCAGAAAAACATTTTCTTTATCGT